>NC_139454.1:14437399-14484370 GCF_963924565.1 Ascidiella aspersa | reverse complement strand
TAGACTCACGTGCAACATCTGAGCACTTCTACCGTAGGAAATCGTCGATTTCGCTCAAACAAAGATTTGACGCACCGAAAATCGAGTTTTTTCGCTAAAATGCGATTTTGGCCAAAACGGTAACTTTGTCATTTCTTAACGAATTTTGATGCCGTTTCGGCTATAGACTCACGTGCAACATCTGAGCACTTCTACCGTAGGAAATCGTCGATTTCGCTCAAACAAAGATTTGACGCTTAACCGAAAATCGAGTTTTTTCGCTAAAATGCGATTTTGGCCAAAACGGTAACTTTGTCATTTCTTAACGAATTTTGATGCCGTTTCGGCTATAGACTCACGTGCAACATCTGAGCACTTCTACCGTAGGAAATCGTCGATTTCGCTCAAACAAAGATTTGACGCACCGAAAATCGAGTTTTTTCGCTAAAATGCGATTTTGGCCAAAACGGTAACTTTGTCATTTCTTAACGAATTTTGATGCCGTTTCGGCTATAGACTCACGTGCAACATCTGAGCACTTCTACCGTAGGAAATCGTCGATTTCGCTCAAACAAAGATTTGACGCTTAACCGAAAATCGAGTTTTTTCGCTAAAATGCGATTTTGACCAAAACGGTAACTTTGTCATTTCTTAACGAATTTTGATGCCGTTTCGGCTATAGACTCACGTGCAACATCTGAGCACTTCTACCGTAGGAAATCGTCGATTTCGCTCAAACAAAGATTTGACGCTTAACCGAAAATCGAGTTTTTTCGCTAAAATGCGATTTTGGCCAAAACGGTAACTTTGTCATTTCTTAACGAATTTTGATGCCGTTTCGGCTATAGACTCACGTGCAACATCTGAGCACTTCTACCGTAGGAAATCGTCGATTTCGCTCAAATAAAGATTTGACGCTTATCCGAAAATCGAGTTTTTTCGCTAAAATGCGATTTTGGCCAAAACGGTAACTTTGTCATTTCTCAACGAATTTTGATGCCGTTTCGGCTATAGACTCACGTGCAACATCTGAGCACTTCTACCGTAGGAAATCGTCGATTTCGCTCAAACAAAGATTTGACGCTTAACCGAAAATCGAGTTTTTTCGCTAAAATGCGATTTTGGCCAAAACGGTAACTTTGTCATTTCTTAACGAATTTTGATGCCGTTTCGGCTATAGACTCACGTGCAACATCTGAGCACTTCTACCGTAGGAAATCGTCGATTTCGCTCAAACAAAGATTTGACGCACCGAAAATCGAGTTTTTTCGCTAAAATGCGATTTTGGCCAAAACGGTAACTTTGTCATTTCTTAACGAATTTTGATGCCGTTTCGGCTATAGACTCACGTGCAACATCTGAGCACTTCTACCGTAGGAAATCGTCGATTTCGCTCAAACAAAGATTTGACGCTTACCGAAAATCGAGTTTTTTCGCTAAAATGCGATTTTGGCCAAAACGGTAACTTTGTCATTTCTTAACGAATTTTGATGCCGTTTCGGCTATAGACTCACGTGCAACATCTGAGCACTTCTACCGTAGGAAATCGTCGATTTCGCTCAAACAAAGATTTGACGCTTAACCGAAAATCGAGTTTTTTCGCTAAAATGCGATTTTGGCCAAAACGGTAACTTTGTCATTTCTTAACGAATTTTGATGCCGTTTCGGCTATAGACTCACGTGCAACATCTGAGCACTTCTACCGTAGGAAATCGTCGATTTCGCTCAAATAAAGATTTGACGCTTAACCGAAAATCGAGTTTTTTCGCTAAAATGCGATTTTGGCCAAAACGGTAACTTTGTCATTTCTCAACGAATTTTGATGCCGTTTCGGCTATAGACTCACGTGCAACATCTGAGCACTTCTACCGTAGGAAATCGTCGATTTCGCTCAAACAAAGATTTGACGCACCGAAAATCGAGTTTTTTCGCTAAAATGCGATTTTGGCCAAAACGGTAACTTTGTCATTTCTTAACGAATTTTGATGCCGTTTCGGCTATAGACTCACGTGCAACATCTGAGCACTTCTACCGTAGGAAATCGTCGATTTCGCTCAAACAAAGATTTGACGCTTAACCGAAAATCGAGTTTTTTCGCTAAAATGCGATTTTGGCCAAAACGGTAACTTTGTCATTTCTTAACGAATTTTGATGCCGTTTCGGCTATAGACTCACGTGCAACATCTGAGCACTTCTACCGTAGGAAATCGTCGATTTCGCTCAAACAAAGATTTGACGCACCGAAAATCGAGTTTTTTCGCTAAAATGCGATTTTGGCCAAAACGGTAACTTTGTCATTTCTTAACGAATTTTGATGCCGTTTCGGCTATAGACTCACGTGCAACATCTGAGCACTTCTACCGTAGGAAATCGTCGATTTCGCTCAAACAAAGATTTGACGCTTAACCGAAAATCGAGTTTTTTCGCTAAAATGCGATTTTGACCAAAACGGTAACTTTGTCATTTCTTAACGAATTTTGATGCCGTTTCGGCTATAGACTCACGTGCAACATCTGAGCACTTCTACCGTAGGAAATCGTCGATTTCGCTCAAATAAAGATTTGACGCTTAACCGAAAATCGAGTTTTTTCGCTAAAATGCGATTTTGGCCAAAACGGTAACTTTGTCATTTCTCAACGAATTTTGATGCCGTTTCGGCTATAGACTCACGTGCAACATCTGAGCACTTCTACCGTAGGAAATCGTCGATTTCGCTCAAACAAAGATTTGACGCACCGAAAATCGAGTTTTTTCGCTAAAATGCGATTTTGGCCAAAACGGTAACTTTGTCATTTCTTAACGAATTTTGATGCCGTTTCGGCTATAGACTCACGTGCAACATCTGAGCACTTCTACCGTAGGAAATCGTCGATTTCGCTCAAACAAAGATTTGACGCTTAACCGAAAATCGAGTTTTTTCGCTAAAATGCGATTTTGGCCAAAACGGTAACTTTGTCATTTCTTAACGAATTTTGATGCCGTTTCGGCTATAGACTCACGTGCAACATCTGAGCACTTCTACCGTAGGAAATCGTCGATTTCGCTCAAACAAAGATTTGACGCTTAACCGAAAATCGAGTTTTTTCGCTAAAATGCGATTTTGACCAAAACGGTAACTTTGTCATTTCTTAACGAATTTTGATGCCGTTTCGGCTATAGACTCACGTGCAACATCTGAGCACTTCTACCGTAGGAAATCGTCGATTTCGTTCAAACAAAGATTTGACGCTTAACCGAAAATCGAGTTTTTTCGCTAAAATGCGATTTTGGCCAAAACGGTAACTTTGTCATTTCTTAACGAATTTTGATGCCGTTTCGGCTATAGACTCACGTGCAACATCTGAGCACTTCTACCGTAGGAAATCGTCGATTTCGCTCAAATAAAGATTTGACGCTTAACCGAAAATCGAGTTTTTCGCTAAAATGCGATTTTGGCCAAAACGGTAACTTTGTCATTTCTCAACGAATTTTGATGCCGTTTCGGCTATAGACTCACGTGCAACATCTGAGCACTTCTACCGTAGGAAATCGTCGATTTCGCTCAAACAAAGATTTGACGCTTAACCGAAAATCGAGTTTTTTCGCTAAAATGCGATTTTGGCCAAAACGGTAACTTTGTCATTTCTTAACGAATTTTGATGCCGTTTCGGCTATAGACTCACGTGCAACATCTGAGCACTTCTACCGTAGGAAATCGTCGATTTCGCTCAAACAAAGATTTGACGCACCGAAAATCGAGTTTTTTCGCTAAAATGCGATTTTGGCCAAAACGGTAACTTTGTCATTTCTTAACGAATTTTGATGCCGTTTCGGCTATAGACTCACGTGCAACATCTGAGCACTTCTACCGTAGGAAATCGTCGATTTCGCTCAAACAAAGATTTGACGCTTAACCGAAAATCGAGTTTTTTCGCTAAAATGCGATTTTGGCCAAAACGGTAACTTTGTCATTTCTTAACGAATTTTGATGCCGTTTCGGATATAGACTCACGTGCAACATCTGAGCACTTCTACCGTAGGAAATCGTCGATTTCGCTCAAACAAAGATTTGACGCACCGAAAATCGAGTTTTTTTCGCTAAAATGCGATTTTGGCCAAAACGGTAACTTTGTCATTTCTTAACGAATTTTGATGCCGTTTCGGCTATAGACTCACGTGCAACATCTGAGCACTTCTACCGTAGGAAATCGTCGATTTCGCTCAAACAAAGATTTGACGCTTAACCGAAAATCGAGTTTTTTCGCTAAAATGCGATTTTGGCCAAAACGGTAACTTTGTCATTTCTTAACGAATTTTGATGCCGTTTCGGCTATAGACTCACGTGCAACATCTGAGCACTTCTACCGTAGGAAATCGTCGATTTCGCTCAATTAAAGATTTGACGCTTAACCGAAAATCGAGTTTTTTCGCTAAAATGCGATTTTGGCCAAAACGGTAACTTTGTCATTTCTCAACGAATTTTGATGCCGTTTCGGCTATAGACTCACGTGCAACATCTGAGCACTTCTACCGTAGGAAATCGTCGATTTCGCTCAAACAAAGATTTGACGCACCGAAAATCGAGTTTTTTCGCTAAAATGCGATTTTGGCCAAAACGGTAACTTTGTCATTTCTTAACGAATTTTGATGCCGTTTCGGCTATAGACTCACGTGCAACATCTGAGCACTTCTACCGTAGGAAATCGTCGATTTCGCTCAAACAAAGATTTGACGCTTAACCGAAAATCGAGTTTTTTCGCTAAAATGCGATTTTGGCCAAAACGGTAACTTTGTCATTTCTTAACGAATTTTGATGCCGTTTCGGCTATAGACTCACGTGCAACATCTGAGCACTTCTACCGTAGGAAATCGTCGATTTCGCTCAAACAAAGATTTGACGCTTAACCGAAAATCGAGTTTTTTCGCTAAAATGCGATTTTGGCCAAAACGGTAACTTTGTCATTTCTTAACGAATTTTGATGCCGTTTCGGCTATAGACTCACGTGCAACATCTGAGCACTTCTACCGTAGGAAATCGTCGATTTCGCTCAAACAAAGATTTGACGCTTAACCGAAAATCGAGTTTTTTCGCTAAAATGCGATTTTGACCAAAACGGTAACTTTGTCATTTCTTAACGAATTTTGATGCCGTTTCGGCTATAGACTCACGTGCAACATCTGAGCACTTCTACCGTAGGAAATCGTCGATTTCGCTCAAACAAAGATTTGACGCTTAACCGAAAATCGAGTTTTTTCGCTAAAATGCGATTTTGGCCAAAACGGTAACTTTGTCATTTCTTAACGAATTTTGATGCCGTTTCGGCTATAGACTCACGTGCAACATCTGAGCACTTCTACCGTAGGAAATCGTCGATTTCGCTCAAATAAAGATTTGACGCTTAACCGAAAATCGAGTTTTTTCGCTAAAATGCGATTTTGGCCAAAACGGTAACTTTGTCATTTCTCAACGAATTTTGATGCCGTTTCGGCTATAGACTCACGTGCAACATCTGAGCACTTCTACGGTAGGAAATCGTCGATTTCGCTCAAACAAAGATTTGACGCTTAACCGAAAATCGAGTTTTTTCGCTAAAATGCGATTTTGGCCAAAACGGTAACTTTGTCATTTCTTAACGAATTTTGATGCCGTTTCGGCTATAGACTCACGTGCAACATCTGAGCACTTCTACCGTAGGAAATCGTCGATTTCGCTCAAACAAAGATTTGACGCACCGAAAATCGAGTTTTTTCGCTAAAATGCGATTTTGGCCAAAACGGTAACTTTGTCATTTCTTAACGAATTTTGATGCCGTTTCGTCTATAGACTCACGTGCAACATCTGAGCACTTCTACCGTAGGAAATCGTCGATTTCGCTCAAACAAAGATTTGACGCTTAACCGAAAATCGAGTTTTTTCGCTAAAATGCGATTTTGGCCAAAACGGTAACTTTGTCATTTCTTAACGAATTTTGATGCCGTTTCGGCTATAGACTCACGTGCAACATCTGAGCACTTCTACCGTAGGAAATCGTCGATTTCGCTCAAACAAAGATTTGACGCACCGAAAATCGAGTTTTTTCGCTAAAATGCGATTTTGGCCAAAACGGTAACTTTGTCATTTCTTAACGAATTTTGATGCCGTTTCGGCTATAGACTCACGTGCAACATCTGAGCACTTCTACCGTAGGAAATCGTCGATTTCGCTCAAACAAAGATTTGACGCTTAACCGAAAATCGAGTTTTTTCGCTAAAATGCGATTTTGGCCAAAACGGTAACTTTGTCATTTCTTAACGAATTTTGATGCCGTTTCGGCTATAGACTCACGTGCAACATCTGAGCACTTCTACCGTAGGAAATCGTCGATTTCGCTCAAACAAAGATTTGACGCTTAACCGAAAATCGAGTTTTTTCGCTAAAATGCGATTTTGGCCAAAACGGTAACTTTGTCATTTCTTAACGAATTTTGATGCCGTTTCGGCTATAGACTCACGTGCAACATCTGAGCACTTCTACCGTAGGAAATCGTCGATTTCGCTCAAACAAAGATTTGACGCACCGAAAATCGAGTTTTTTCGCTAAAATGCGATTTTGGCCAAAACGGTAACTTTGTCATTTCTTAACGAATTTTGATGCCGTTTCGGCTATAGACTCACGTGCAACATCTGAGCACTTCTACCGTAGGAAATCGTCGATTTCGCTCAAACAAAGATTTGACGCACCGAAAATCGAGTTTTTTCGCTAAAATGCGATTTTGGCCAAAACGGTAACTTTGTCATTTCTTAACGAATTTTAATGCCGTTTCGGCTATAGACTCACGTGCAACATCTGAGCACTTCTACCGTAGGAAATCGTCGATTTCGCTCAAACAAAGATTTGACGCTTAACCGAAAATCGAGTTTTTTCGCTAAAATGCGATTTTGGCCAAAACGGTAACTTTGTCATTTCTTAACGAATTTTGATGCCGTTTCGGCTATAGACTCACGTGCAACATCTGAGCACTTCTACCGTAGGAAATCGTCGATTTCGCTCAAACAAAGATTTGACGCTTAACCGAAAATCGAGTTTTTTCGCTAAAATGCGATTTTGACCAAAACGGTAACTTTGTCATTTCTTAACGAATTTTGATGCCGTTTCGGCTATAGACTCACGTGCAACATCTGAGCACTTCTACCGTAGGAAATCGTCGATTTCGCTCAAACAAAGATTTGACGCTTAACCGAAAATCGAGTTTTTTCGCTAAAATGCGATTTTGGCCAAAACGGTAACTTTGTCATTTCTTAACGAATTTTGATGCCGTTTCGGCTATAGACTCACGTGCAACATCTGAGCACTTCTACCGTAGGAAATCGTCGATTTCGCTCAAATAAAGATTTGACGCTTAACCGAAAATCGAGTTTTTTCGCTAAAATGCGATTTTGGCCAAAACGGTAACTTTGTCATTTCTCAACGAATTTTGATGCCGTTTCGGCTATAGACTCACGTGCAACATCTGAGCACTTCTACCGTAGGAAATCGTCGATTTCGCTCAAACAAAGATTTGACGCTTAACCGAAAATCGAGTTTTTTCGTTAAAATGCGATTTTGGCCAAAACGGTAACTTTGTCATTTCTTAACGAATTTTGATGCCGTTTCGGCTATAGACTCACGTGCAACATCTGAGCACTTCTACCGTAGGAAATCGTCGATTTCGCTCAAACAAAGATTTGACGCACCGAAAATCGAGTTTTTTCGCTAAAATGCGATTTTGGCCAAAACGGTAACTTTGTCATTTCTTAACGAATTTTGATGCCGTTTCGGCTATAGACTCACGTGCAACATCTGAGCACTTCTACCGTAGGAAATCGTCGATTTCGCTCAAACAAAGATTTGACGCTTAACCGAAAATCGAGTTTTTTCGCTAAAATGCGATTTTGGCCAAAACGGTAACTTTGTCATTTCTTAACGAATTTTGATGCCGTTTCGGCTATAGACTCACGTGCAACATCTGAGCACTTCTACCGTAGGAAATCGTCGATTTCGCTCAAACAAAGATTTGACGCACCGAAAATCGAGTTTTTTCGCTAAAATGCGATTTTGGCCAAAACGGTAACTTTGTCATTTCTTAACGAATTTTGATGCCGTTTCGGCTATAGACTCACGTGCAACATCTGAGCACTTCTACCGTAGGAAATCGTCGATTTCGCTCAAACAAAGATTTGACGCTTAACCGAAAATCGAGTTTTTTCGCTAAAATGCGATTTTGACCAAAACGGTAACTTTGTCATTTCTTAACGAATTTTGATGCCGTTTCGGCTATAGACTCACGTGCAACATCTGAGCACTTCTACCGTAGGAAATCGTCGATTTCGCTCAAACAAAGATTTGACGCTTAACCGAAAATCGAGTTTTTTCGCTAAAATGCGATTTTGGCCAAAACGGTAACTTTTTCATTTCTTAACGAATTTTGATGCCGTTTCTGCTATAGACTCACGTGCAACATCCGAGCACTTCTACCGTAGGAAATCGTCGATTTCGCTCAAATAAAGATTTGACGCTTAACCGAAAATCGAGTTTTTTCGCTAAAATGCGATTTTGGCCAAAACGGTAACTTTGTCATTTCTCAACGAATTTTGATGCCGTTTCGGCTATAGACTCACGTGCAACATCTGAGCACTTCTACCGTAGGAAATCGTCGATTTCGCTCAAACAAAGATTTGACGCTTAACCGAAAATCGAGTTTTTTCGCTAAAATGCGATTTTGGCCAAAACGGTAACTTTGTCATTTCTTAACGAATTTTGATGCCGTTTCGGCTATAGACTCACGTGCAACATCTGAGCACTTCTACCGTAGGAAATCGTCGATTTCGCTCAAACAAAGATTTGACGCTTAACCGAAAATCGAGTTTTTTCGCTAAAATGCGATTTTGGCCAAAACGGTAACTTTGTCATTTCTTAACGAATTTTGATGCCGTTCGTTTCGGCTATAGACTCACGTGCAACATCTGAGCACTTCTACCGTAGGAAATCGTCGATTTCGCTCAAACAAAGATTTGACGCTTAACCGAAAATCGAGTTTTTTCGCTAAAATGCGATTTTGGCAAAACGGTAACTTTGTCATTTCTTAACGAATTTTGATGCCGTTTCGGCTATAGACTCACGTGCAACATCTGAGCACTTCTACCGTAGGAAATCGTCGATTTCGCTCAAACAAAGATTTGACGCACCGAAAATCGAGTTTTTTCGCTAAAATGCGATTTTGGCCAAAACGGTAACTTTGTCATTTCTTAACGAATTTTGATGCCGTTTCGGCTATAGACTCACGTGCAACATCTGAGCACTTCTACCGTAGGAAATCGTCGATTTCGCTCAAACAAAGATTTGACGCTTAACCGAAAATCGAGTTTTTTCGCTAAAATGCGATTTTGACCAAAACGGTAACTTTGTCATTTCTTAACGAATTTTGATGCCGTTTCGGCTATAGACTCACGTGCAACATCTGAGCACTTCTACCGTAGGAAATCGTCGATTTCGCTCAAACAAAGATTTGACGCTTAACCGAAAATCGAGTTTTTTCGCTAAAATGCGATTTTGGCCAAAACGGTAACTTTGTCATTTCTTAACGAATTTTGATGCCGTTTCGGCTATAGACTCACGTGCAACATCTGAGCACTTCTACCGTAGGAAATCGTCGATTTCGCTCAAATAAAGATTTGACGCTTAACCGAAAATCGAGTTTTTTCGCTAAAATGCGATTTTGGCCAAAACGGTAACTTTGTCATTTCTCAACGAATTTTGATGCCGTTTCGGCTATAGACTCACGTGCAACATCTGAGCACTTCTACCGTAGGAAATCGTCGATTTCGCTCAAACAAAGATTTGACGCTTAACCGAAAATCGAGTTTTTTCGCTAAAATGCGATTTTGGCCAAAACGGTAACTTTGTCATTTCTTAACGAATTTTGATGCCGTTTCGGCTATAGACTCACGTGCAACATCTGAGCACTTCTACCGTAGGAAATCGTCGATTTCGCTCAAACAAAGATTTGACGCACCGAAAATCGAGTTTTTTCGCTAAAATGCGATTTTGGCCAAAACGGTAACTTTGTCATTTCTTAACGAATTTTGATGCCGTTTCGGCTATAGACTCACGTGCAACATCTGAGCACTTCTACCGTAGGAAATCGTCGATTTCGCTCAAACAAAGATTTGACGCTTAACCGAAAATCGAGTTTTTTCGCTAAAATGCGATTTTGGCCAAAACGGTAACTTTGTCATTTCTTAACGAATTTTGATGCCGTTTCGGCTATAGACTCACGTGCAACATCTGAGCACTTCTACCGTAGGAAATCGTCGATTTCGCTCAAACAAAGATTTGACGCACCGAAAATCGAGTTTTTTCGCTAAAATGCGATTTTGGCCAAAACGGTAACTTTGTCATTTCTTAACGAATTTTTGATGCCGTTTCGGCTATAGACTCACGTGCAACATCTGAGCACTTCTACCGTAGGAAATCGTCGATTTCGCTCAAACAAAGATTTGACGCACCGAAAATCGAGTTTTTTCGCTAAAATGCGATTTTGACCAAAACGGTAACTTTGTCATTTCTTAACGAATTTTGTGCCGTTTCGGCTATAGACTCACGTGCAACATCTGAGCACTTCTACCGTAGGAAATCGTCGATTTCGCTCAAACAAAGATTTGACGCTTAACCGAAAATCGAGTTTTTTCGCTAAAATGCGATTTTGGCCAAAACGGTAACTTTGTCATTTCTTAACGAATTTTGATGCCGTTTCGGCTATAGACTCACGTGCAACATCTGAGCACTTCTACCGTAGGAAATCGTCGATTTCGCTCAAATAAAGATTTGACGCTTAACCGAAAATCGAGTTTTTTCGCTAAAATGCGATTTTGGCCAAAACGGTAACTTTGTCATTTCTGAACGAATTTTGATGCCGTTTCGGCTATAGACTCACGTGCAACATCTGAGCACTTCTACCGTAGGAAATCGTCGATTTCGCTCAAACAAAGATTTGACGCTTAACCGAAAATCGAGTTTTTTCGCTAAAATGCGATTTTGGCCAAAACGGTAACTTTGTCATTTCTTAACGAATTTTGATGCCGTTTCGGCTATAGACTCACGTGCAACATCTGAGCACTTCTACCGTAGGAAATCGTCGATTTCGCTCAAACAAAGATTTGACGCACCGAAAATCGAGTTTTTTCGCTAAAATGCGATTTTGGCCAAAACGGTAACTTTGTCATTTCTTAACGAATTTTGATGCCGTTTCGGCTATAGACTCACGTGCAACATCTGAGCACTTCTACCGTAGGAAATCGTCGATTTCGCTCAAACAAAGATTTGACGCTTAACCGAAAATCGAGTTTTTTCGCTAAAATGCGATTTTGACCAAAACGGTAACTTTGTCATTTCTTAACGAATTTTGATGCCGTTTCGGCTATAGACTCACGTGCAACATCTGAGCACTTCTACCGTAGGAAATCGTCGATTTCGCTCAAACAAAGATTTGACGCTTAACCGAAAATCGAGTTTTTTCGCTAAAATGCGATTTTGGCCAAAACGGTAACTTTGTCATTTCTTAACGAATTTTGATGCCGTTTCGGCTATAGACTCACGTGCAACATCTGAGCACTTCTACCGTAGGAAATCGTCGATTTCGCTCAAATAAAGATTTGACGCTTAACCGAAAATCGAGTTTTTTCGCTAAAATGCGATTTTGGCCAAAACGGTAACTTTGTCATTTCTCAACGAATTTTGATGCCGTTTCGGCTATAGACTCACGTGCAACATCTGAGCACTTCTACCGTAGGAAATCGTCGATTTCGCTCAAACAAAGATTTGACGCTTAACCGAAAATCGAGTTTTTTCGCTAAAATGCGATTTTGGCCAAAACGGTAACTTTGTCATTTCTTAACGAATTTTGATGCCGTTTCGGCTATAGACTCACGTGCAACATCTGAGCACTTCTACCGTAGGAAATCGTCGATTTCGCTCAAACAAAGATTTGACGCACCGAAAATCGAGTTTTTTCGCTAAAATGCGATTTTGGCCAAAACGGTAACTTTGTCATTTCTTAACGAATTTTGATGCCGTTTCGGCTATAGACTCACGTGCAACATCTGAGCACTTCTACCGTAGGAAATCGTCGATTTCGCTCAAACAAAGATTTGACGCTTAACCGAAAATCGAGTTTTTTCGCTAAAATGCGATTTTGGCCAAAACGGTAACTTTGTCATTTCTTAACGAATTTTGATGCCGTTTCGGCTATAGACTCACGTGCAACATCTGAGCACTTCTACCGTAGGAAATCGTCGATTTCGCTCAAACAAAGATTTGACGCACCGAAAATCGAGTTTTTTCGCTAAAATGCGATTTTGGCCAAAACGGTAACTTTGTCATTTCTTAACGAATTTTGATGCCGTTTCGGCTATAGACTCACGTGCAACATCTGAGCACTTCTACCGTAGGAAATCGTCGATTTCGCTCAAACAAAGATTTGACGCACCGAAAATCGAGTTTTTCGCTAAAATGCGATTTTGACCAAAACGGTAACTTTGTCATTTCTTAACGAATTTTGATGCCGTTTCGGCTATAGACTCACGTGCAACATCTGAGCACTTCTACCGTAGGAAATCGTCGATTTCGCTCAAACAAAGATTTGACGCTTAACCGAAAATCGAGTTTTTTCGCTAAAATGCGATTTTGGCCAAAACGGTAACTTTGTCATTTCTTAACGAATTTTGATGCCGTTTCGGCTATAGACTCACGTGCAACATCTGAGCACTTCTACCGTAGGAAATCGTCGATTTCGCTCAAATAAAGATTTGACGCTTAACCGAAAATCGAGTTTTTTCGCTAAAATGCGATTTTGGCCAAAACGGTAACTTTGTCATTTCTCAACGAATTTTGATGCCGTTTCGGCTATAGACTCACGTGCAACATCTGAGCACTTCTACCGTAGGAAATCGTCGATTTCGCTCAAACAAAGATTTGACGCTTAACCGAAAATCGAGTTTTTTCGCTAAAATGCGATTTTGGCCAAAACGGTAACTTTGTCATTTCTTAACGAATTTTGATGCCGTTTCGGCTATAGACTCACGTGCAACATCTGAGCACTTCTACCGTAGGAAATCGTCGATTTCGCTCAAACAAAGATTTGACGCTTAACCGAAAATCGAGTTTTTTCGCTAAAATGCGATTTTGGCCAAAACGGTAACTTTGTCATTTCTTAACGAATTTTGATGCCGTTTCGGCTATAGACTCACGTGCAACATCTGAGCACTTCTACCGTAGGAAATCGTCGATTTCGCTCAAACAAAGATTTGACGCACCGAAAATCGAGTTTTTTCGCTAAAATGCGATTTTGGCCAAAACGGTAACTTTGTCATTTCTTAACGAATTTTGATGCCGTTTCGGCTATAGACTCACGTGCAACATCTGAGCACTTCTACCGTAGGAAATCGTCGATTTCGCTCAAACAAAGATTTGACGCTTAACCGAAAATCGAGTTTTTTCGCTAAAATGCGATTTTGGCCAAAACGGTAACTTTGTCATTTCTTAACGAATTTTGATGCCGTTTCGGCTATAGACTCACGTGCAACATCTGAGCACTTCTACCGTAGGAAATCGTCGATTTCGCTCAAACAAAGATTTGACGCTTACCGAAAATCGAGTTTTTTCGCTAAAATGCGATTTTGGCCAAAACGGTAACTTTGTCATTTCTTAACGAATTTTGATGCCGTTTCGGCTATAGACTCACGTGCAACATCTGAGCACTTCTACCGTAGGAAATCGTCGATTTCGCTCAAACAAAGATTTGACGCTTAACCGAAAATCGAGTTTTTTCGCTAAAATGCGATTTTGGCCAAAACGGTAACTTTGTCATTTCTTAACGAATTTTGATGCCGTTTCGGCTATAGACTCACGTGCAACATCTGAGCACTTCTACCGTAGGAAATCGTCGATTTCGCTCAAACAAAGATTTGACGCACCGAAAATCGAGTTTTTTCGCTAAAATGCGATTTTGGCCAAAACGGTAACTTTGTCATTTCTTAACGAATTTTGATGCCGTTTCGGCTATAGACTCACGTGCAACATCTGAGCACTTCTACCGTAGGAAATCGTCGATTTCGCTCAAACAAAGATTTGACGCTTAACCGAAAATCGAGTTTTTTCGCTAAAATGCGATTTTGACCAAAACGGTAACTTTGTCATTTCTTAACGAATTTTGATGCCGTTTCGGCTATAGACTCACGTGCAACATCTGAGCACTTCTACCGTAGGAAATCGTCGATTTCGCACAAACAAAGATTTGACGCTTAACCGAAAATCGAGTTTTTTCGCTAAAATGCGATTTTGGCCAAAACGGTAACTTTGTCATTTCTTAACGAATTTTGATGCCGTTTCGGCTATAGACTCACGTGCAACATCTGAGCACTTCTACCGTAGGAAATCGTCGATTTCGCTCAAATAAAGATTTGACGCTTAACCGAAAATCGAGTTTTTTCGCTAAAATGCGATTTTGGCCAAAACGGTAACTTTGTCATTTCTCAACGAATTTTGATGCCGTTTCGGCTATAGACTCACGTGCAACATCTGAGCACTTCTACCGTAGGAAATCGTCGATTTCGCTCAAACAAAGATTTGACGCTTAACCGAAAATCGAGTTTTTTCGCTAAAATGCGATTTTGGCCAAAACGGTAACTTTGTCATTTCTTAACGAATTTTGATGCCGTTTCGGCTATAGACTCACGTGCAACATCTGAGCACTTCTACCGTAGGAAATCGTCGATTTCGCTCAAACAAAGATTTGACGCTTAACCGAAAATCGAGTTTTTTCGCTAAAATGCGATTTTGGCCAAAACGGTAACTTTGTCATTTCTTAACGAATTTTGATGCCGTTTCGGCTATAGACTCACGTGCAACA
This sequence comes from Ascidiella aspersa, assembly GCF_963924565.1. Classification (NCBI taxonomy): domain Eukaryota; kingdom Metazoa; phylum Chordata; class Ascidiacea; order Phlebobranchia; family Ascidiidae; genus Ascidiella; species Ascidiella aspersa. The sequence goes on along the minus strand of NC_139454.1, from coordinate 14,469,488 downwards.
TCTGAGCACTTCTACCGTAGGAAATCGTCGATTTCGCTCAAACAAAGATTTGACGAACCGAAAATCGAGTTTTTTCGATAAAATGCGATTTTGGCCAAAACGGTAACTTTGTCATTTCTTAACGAATTTTGATGCCGTTTCGGCTATAGACTCACGTGCAACATCTGAGCACTTCTACCGTAGGAAATCGTCGATTTCGCTCAAACAAAGATTTGACGCTTAACCGAAAATCGAGTTTTTTCGCTAAAATGCGATTTTGGCCAAAACGGTAACTTTGTCATTTCTTAACGAATTTTGATGCCGTTTCGGCTATAGACTCACGTGCAACATCTGAGCACTTCTACCGTAGGAAATCGTCGATTTCGCTCAAATAAAGATTTGACGCTTAACCGAAAATCGAGTTTTTTCGCTAAAATGCGATTTTGGCCAAAACGGTAACTTTGTCATTTCTCAACGAATTTTGATGCCGTTTCGGCTATAGACTCACGTGCAACATCTGAGCACTTCTACCGTAGGAAATCGTCGATTTCGCTCAAACAAAGATTTGACGCACCGAAAATCGAGTTTTTTCGCTAAAATGCGATTTTGGCCAAAACGGTAACTTTGTCATTTCTTAACGAATTTTGATGCCGTTTCGGCTATAGACTCACGTGCAACATCTGAGCACTTCTACCGTAGGAAATCGTCGATTTCGCTCAAACAAAGATTTGACGCACCGAAAATCGAGTTTTTTCGCTAAAATGCGATTTTGGCCAAAACGGTAACTTTGTCATTTCTTAACGAATTTTGATGCCGTTTCGGCTATAGACTCACGTGCAACATCTGAGCACTTCTACCGTAGGAAATCGTCGATTTCGCTCAAACAAAGATTTGACGCACCGAAAATCGAGTTTTTTCGCTAAAATGCGATTTTGGCCAAAACGGTAACTTTGTCATTTCTTAACGAATTTTGATGCCGTTTCGGCTATAGACTCACGTGCAACATCTGAGCACTTCTACCGTAGGAAATCGTCGATTTCGCTCAAACAAAGATTTGACGCTTAACCGAAAATCGAGTTTTTTCGCTAAAATGCGATTTTGACCAAAACGGTAACTTTGTCATTTCTTAACGAATTTTGATGCCGTTTCGGCTATAGACTCACGTGCAACATCTGAGCACTTCTACCGTAGGAAATCGTCGATTTCGCTCAAACAAAGATTTGACGCTTAACCGAAAATCGAGTTTTTTCGCTAAAATGCGATTTTGGCCAAAACGGTAACTTTGTCATTTCTTAACGAATTTTGATGCCGTTGCGGCTATAGACTCACGTGCAACATCTGAGCACTTCTACCGTAGGAAATCGTCGATTTCGCTCAAATAAAGATTTGACGCTTAACCGAAAATCGAGTTTTTTCGCTAAAATGCGATTTTGGCCAAAACGGTAACTTTGTCATTTCTCAACGAATTTTTATGCCGTTTCGGCTATAGACTCACGTGCAACATCTGAGCACTTCTACCGTAGGAAATCGTCGATTTCGCTCAAACAAAGATTTGACGCTTAACCGAAAATCGAGTTTTTTCGCTAAAATGCGATTTTGGCCAAAACGGTAACTTTGTCATTTCTTAACGAATTTTGATGCCGTTTCGGCTATAGACTCACGTGCAACATCTGAGCACTTCTACCGTAGGAAATCGTCGATTTCGCTCAAACAAAGATTTGACGCACCGAAAATCGAGTTTTTTCGCTAAAATGCGATTTTGGCCAAAACGGTAACTTTGTCATTTCTTAACGAATTTTGATGCCGTTTCGGCTATAGACTCACGTGCAACATCTGAGCACTTCTACCGTAGGAAATCGTCGATTTCGCTCAAACAAAGATTTGACGCTTAACCGAAAATCGAGTTTTTTCGCTAAAATGCGATTTTGGCCAAAACGGTAACTTTGTCATTTCTTAACGAATTTTGATGCCGTTTCGGCTATAGACTCACGTGCAACATCTGAGCACTTCTACCGTAGGAAATCGTCGATTTCGCTCAAACAAAGATTTGACGCACCGAAAATCGAGTTTTTTCGCTAAAATGCGATTTTGGCCAAAACGGTAACTTTGTCATTTCTTAACGAATTTTGATGCCGTTTCGGCTATAGACTCACGTGCAACATCTGAGCACTTCTACCGTAGGAAATCGTCGATTTTGCTCAAACAAAGATTTGACGCTTAACCGAAAATCGAGTTTTTTCGCTAAAATGCGATTTTGACCAAAACGGTAACTTTGTCATTTCTTAACGAATTTTGATGCCGTTTCGGCTATAGACTCACGTGCAACATCTGAGCACTTCTACCGTAGGAAATCGTCGATTTCGCTCAAACAAAGATTTGACGCTTAACCGAAAATCGAGTTTTTTCGCTAAAATGCGATTTTGGCCAAAACGGTAACTTTGTCATTTCTTAACGAATTTTGATGCCGTTTCGGCTATAGACTCACGTGCAACATCTGAGCACTTCTACCGTAGGAAATCGTCGATTTCGCTCAAATAAAGATTTGACGCTTAACCGAAAATCGAGTTTTTTCGCTAAAATGCGATTTTGGCCAAAACGGTAACTTTGTCATTTCTCAACGAATTTTGATGCCGTTTCGGCTATAGACTCACGTGCAACATCTGAGCACTTCTACCGTAGGAAATCGTCGATTTCGCTCAAACAAAGATTTGACGCTTAACCGAAAATCGAGTTTTTTCGCTAAAATGCGATTTTGGCCAAAACGGTAACTTTGTCATTTCTTAACGAATTTTGATGCCGTTTCGGCTATAGACTCACGTGCAACATCTGAGCACTTCTACCGTAGGAAATCGTCGATTTCGCTCAAACAAAGATTTGACGCACCGAAAATCGAGTTTTTTCGCTAAAATGCGATTTTGGCCAAAACGGTAACTTTGTCATTTCTTAACGAATTTTGATGCCGTTTCGGCTATAGACTCACGTGCAACATCTGAGCACTTCTACCGTAGGAAATCGTTGATTTCGCTCAAACAAAGATTTGACGCACCGAAAATCGAGTTTTTTCGCTAAAATGCGATTTTGGCCAAAACGGTAACTTTGTCATTTCTTAACGAATTTTGATGCCGTTTCGGCTATAGACTCACGTGCAACATCTGAGCACTTCTACCGTAGGAAATCGTCGATTTCGCTCAAACAAAGATTTGACGCACCGAAAATCGAGTTTTTTCGCTAAAATGCGATTTTGGCCAAAACGGTAACTTTGTCATTTCTCAACGAATTTTTATGCCGTTTCGGCTATAGACTCACGTGCAACATCTGAGCACTTCTACCGTAGGAAATCGTCGATTTCGCTCAAACAAAGATTTGACGCTTAACCGAAAATCGAGTTTTTTCGCTAAAATGCGATTTTGGCCAAAACGGTAACTTTGTCATTTCTTAACGAATTTTGATGCCGTTTCGGCTATAGACTCACGTGCAACATCTGAGCACTTCTACCGTAGGAAATCGTCGATTTCGCTCAAACAAAGATTTGACGCACCGAAAATCGAGTTTTTTCGCTAAAATGCGATTTTGGCCAAAACGGTAACTTTGTCATTTCTTAACGAATTTTGATGCCGTTTCGGCTATAGACTCACGTGCAACATCTGAGCACTTCTACCGTAGGAAATCGTCGATTTCGCTCAAACAAAGATTTGACGCTTAACCGAAAATCGAGTTTTTTCGCTAAAATGCGATTTTGGCCAAAACGGTAACTTTGTCATTTCTTAACGAATTTTGATGCCGTTTCGGCTATAGACTCACGTGCAACATCTGAGCACTTCTACCGTAGGAAATCGTCGATTTCGCTCAAACAAAGATTTGACGCACCGAAAATCGAGTTTTTTCGCTAAAATGCGATTTTGGCCAAAACGGTAACTTTGTCATTTCTTAACGAATTTTGATGCCGTTTCGGCTATAGACTCACGTGCAACATCTGAGCACTTCTACCGTAGGAAATCGTCGATTTCGCTCAAACAAAGATTTGACGCTTAACCGAAAATCGAGTTTTTTCGCTAAAATGCGATTTTGACCAAAACGGTAACTTTGTCATTTCTTAACGAATTTTGATGCCGTTTCGGCTATAGACTCACGTGCAACATCTGAGCACTTCTACCGTAGGAAATCGTCGATTTCGCTCAAACAAAGATTTGACGCTTAACCGAAAATCGAGTTTTTTCGCTAAAATGCGATTTTGGCCAAAACGGTAACTTTGTCATTTCTTAACGAATTTTGATGCCGTTTCGGCTATAGACTCACGTGCAACATCTGAGCACTTCTACCGTAGGAAATCGTCGATTTCGCTCAAATAAAGATTTGACGCTTAACCGAAAATCGAGTTTTTTCGCTAAAATGCGATTTTGGCCAAAACGGTAACTTTGTCATTTCTCAACGAATTTTGATGCCGTTTCGGCTATAGACTCACGTGCAACATCTGAGCACTTCTACCGTAGGAAATCGTCGATTTCGCTCAAACAAAGATTTGACGCTTAACCGAAAATCGAGTTTTTCGCTAAAATGCGATTTTGGCCAAAACGGTAACTTTGTCATTTCTTAACGAATTTTGATGCCGTTTCGGCTATAGACTCACGTGCAACATCTGAGCACTTCTACCGTAGGAAATCGTCGATTTCGCTCAAACAAAGATTTGACGCACCGAAAATCGAGTTTTTTCGCTAAAATGCGATTTTGGCCAAAACGGTAACTTTGTCATTTCTTAACGAATTTTGATGCCGTTTCGGCTATAGACTCACGTGCAACATCTGAGCACTTCTACCGTAGGAAATCGTTGATTTCGCTCAAACAAAGATTTGACGCACCGAAAATCGAGTTTTTTCGCTAAAATGCGATTTTGGCCAAAACGGTAACTTTGTCATTTCTTAACGAATTTTGATGCCGTTTCGGCTATAGACTCACGTGCAACATCTGAGCACTTCTACCGTAGGAAATCGTCGATTTCGCTCAAACAAAGATTTGACGCACCGAAAATCGAGTTTTTTCGCTAAAATGCGATTTTGGCCAAAACGGTAACTTTGTCATTTCTTAACGAATTTTGATGCCGTTTCGGCTATAGACTCACGTGCAACATCTGAGCACTTCTACCGTAGGAAATCGTCGATTTCGCTCAAACAAAGATTTGACGCTTAACCGAAAATCGAGTTTTTTCGCTAAAATGCGATTTTGGCCAAAACGGTAACTTTGTCATTTCTTAACGAATTTTGATGCCGTTTCGGCTATAGACTCACGTGCAACATCTGAGCACTTCTACCGTAGGAAATCGTCGATTTCGCTCAAATAAAGATTTGACGCTTAACCGAAAATCGAGTTTTTTCGCTAAAATGCGATTTTGGCCAAAACGGTAACTTTGTCATTTCTCAACGAATTTTGATGCCGTTTCGGCTATAGACTCACGTGCAACATCTGAGCACTTCTACCGTAGGAAATCGTCGATTTCGCTCAAACAAAGATTTGACGCACCGAAAATCGAGTTTTTTCGCTAAAATGCGATTTTGGCCAAAACGGTAACTTTGTCATTTCTTAACGAATTTTGATGCCGTTTCGGCTATAGACTCACGTGCAACATCTGAGCACTTCTACCGTAGGAAATCGTCGATTTCGCTCAAACAAAGATTTGACGCTTAACCGAAAATCGAGTTTTTTCGCTAAAATGCGATTTTGGCCAAAACGGTAACTTTGTCATTTCTTAACGAATTTTGATGCCGTTTCGGCTATAGACTCACGTGCAACATCTGAGCACTTCTACCGTAGGAAATCGTCGATTTCGCTCAAACAAAGATTTGACGCACCGAAAATCGAGTTTTTTCGCTAAAATGCGATTTTGGCCAAAACAGTAACTTTGTCATTTCTTAACGAATTTTGATGCCGTTTCGGCTATAGACTCACGTGCAACATCTGAGCACTTCTACCGTAGGAAATCGTCGATTTCGCTCAAACAAAGATTTGACGCTTAACCGAAAATCGAGTTTTTTCGCTAAAATGCGATTTTGACCAAAACGGTAACTTTGTCATTTCTTAACGAATTTTGATGCCGTTTCGGCTATAGACTCACGTGCAACATCTGAGCACTTCTACCGTAGGAAATCGTCGATTTCGCTCAAACAAAGATTTGACGCTTAACCGAAAATCGAGTTTTTTCGCTAAAATGCGATTTTGGCCAAAACGGTAACTTTGTCATTTCTTAACGAATTTTGATGCCGTTTCGGCTATAGACTCACGTGCAACATCTGAGCACTTCTACCGTAGGAAATCGTCGATTTCGCTCAAATAAAGATTTGACGCTTAACCGAAAATCGAGTTTTTTCGCTAAAATGCGATTTTGGCCAAAACGGTAACTTTGTCATTTCTCAACGAATTTTGATGCCGTTTCGGCTATAGACTCACGTGCAACATCTGAGCACTTCTACCGTAGGAAATCGTCGATTTCGCTCAAACAAAGATTTGACGCTTAACCGAAAATCGAGTTTTTTCGCTAAAATGCGATTTTGGCCAAAACGGTAACTTTGTCATTTCTTAACGAATTTTGATGCCGTTTCGGCTATAGACTCACGTGCAACATCTGAGCACTTCTACCGTAGGAAATCGTCGATTTCGCTCAAACAAAGATTTGACGCACCGAAAATCGAGTTTTTTCGCTAAAATGCGATTTTGGCCAAAACGGTAACTTTGTCATTTCTTAACGAATTTTGATGCCGTTTCGGCTATAGACTCACGTGCAACATCTGAGCACTTCTACCGTAGGAAATCGTCGATTTCGCTCAAACAAAGATTTGACGCTTAACCGAAAATCGAGTTTTTTCGCTAAAATGCGATTTTGGCCAAAACGGTAACTTTGTCATTTCTTAACGAATTTTGATGCCGTTTCGGCTATAGACTCACGTGCAACATCTGAGCACTTCTACCGTAGGAAATCGTCGATTTCGCTCAAACAAAGATTTGACGCACCGAAAATCGAGTTTTTTCGCTAAAATGCGATTTTGGCCAAAACGGTAACTTTGTCACTTCTTAACGAATTTTGATGCCGTTTCGGCTATAGACTCACGTGCAACATCTGAGCACTTCTACCGTAGGAAATCGTCGATTTCGCTCAAACAAAGATTTGACGCTTAACCGAAAATCGAGTTTTTTCGCTAAAATGCGATTTTGGCCAAAACGGTAACTTTGTCATTTCTTAACGAATTTTGATGCCGTTTCGGCTATAGACTCACGTGCAACATCTGAGCACTTCTACCGTAGGAAATCGTCGATTTCGCTCAAATAAAGATTTGACGCTTAACCGAAAATCGAGTTTTTTCGCTAAAATGCGATTTTGGCCAAAACGGTAACTTTGTCATTTCTCAACGAATTTTGATGCCGTTTCGGCTATAGACTCACGTGCAACATCTGAGCACTTCTACCGTAGGAAATCGTCGATTTCGCTCAAACAAAGATTTGACGCACCGAAAATCGAGTTTTTCGCTAAAATGCGATTTTGGTCAAAACGGTAACTTTGTCATTTCTTAACGAATTTTGATGCCGTTTCGGCTATAGACTCACGTGCAACATCTGAGCACTTCTACCGTAGGAAATCGTCGATTTCGCTCAAACAAAGATTTGACGCTTAACCGAAAATCGAGTTTTTTCGCTAAAATGCGATTTTGGCCAAAACGGTAACTTTGTCATTTCTTAACGAATTTTGATGCCGTTTCGGCTATAGACTCACGTGCAACATCTGAGCACTTCTACCGTAGGAAATCGTCGATTTCGCTCAAACAAAGATTTGACGCACCGAAAATCGAGTTTTTTCGCTAAAATGCGATTTTGGCCAAAACGGTAACTTTGTCATTTCTTAACGAATTTTGATGCCGTTTCGGCTATAGACTCACGTGCAACATCTGAGCACTTCTACCGTAGGAAATCGTCGATTTCGCTCAAACAAAGATTTGACGCTTAACCGAAAATCGAGTTTTTTCGCTAAAATGCGATTTTGACCAAAACGGTAACTTTGTCATTTCTTAACGAATTTTGATGCCGTTTCGGCTATAGACTCACGTGCAACATCTGAGCACTTCTACCGTAGGAAATCGTCGATTTCGCTCAAACAAAGATTTGACGCTTAACCGAAAATCGAGTTTTTTCGCTAAAATGCGATTTTGGCCAAAACGGTAACTTTGTCATTTCTTAACGAATTTTGATGCCGTTTCGGCTATAGACTCACGTGCAACATCTGAGCACTTCTACCGTAGGAAATCGTCGATTTCGCTCAAATAAAGATTTGACGCTTAACCGAAAATCGAGTTTTTTCGCTAAAATGCGATTTTGGCCAAAACGGTAACTTTGTCATTTCTGAACGAATTTTGATGCCGTTTCGGCTATAGACTCACGTGCAACATCTGAGCATTTCTACCGTAGGAAATCGTCGATTTCGCTCAAATAAAGATTTGACGCTTAACCGAAAATCGAGTTTTTTCGCTAAAATGCGATTTTGGCCAAAACGGTAACTTTGTCATTTCTTAACGAATTTTGATGCCGTTTCGGCTATAGACTCACGTGCAACATCTGAGCACTTCTACCGTAGGAAATCGTCGATTTCGCTCAAATAAAGATTTGACGCTTAGCCGAAAATCGAGTTTTTTCTCTAAAATGCGATTTTGGCCAAAACGGTAACTTTGTCATTTCTCAACGAATTTTGATGCCGTTTCGGCTATAGACTCACGTGCAACATCTGAGCACTTCTACCGTAGGAAATCGTCGATTTCGCTCAAACAAAGATTTGACGCTTAACCGAAAATCGAGTTTTTTCGCTAAAATGCGATTTTGGCCAAAACGGTAACTTTGTCATTTCTTAACGAATTTTGATGCCGTTTCGGCTATAGACTCACGTGCAACATCTGAGCACTTCTACCGTAGGAAATCGTCGATTTCGCTCAAACAAAGGTTTGACGCACCGAAAATCGAGTTTTTTCGCTAAAATGCGATTTTGGCCAAAACGGTAACTTTGTCATTTCTTAACGAATTTTGATGCCGTTTCGGCTATAGACTCACGTGCAACATCTGAGCACTTCTACCGTAGGAAATCGTCGATTTCGCTCAAACAAAGATTTGACGCTTAACCGAAAATCGAGTTTTTTCGCTAAAATGCGATTTTGGCCAAAACGGTAACTTTGTCATTTCTTAACGAATTTTGATGCCGTTTCGGCTATAGACTCACGTGCAACATCTGAGCACTTCTACCGTAGGAAATCGTCGATTTCGCTCAAACAAAGATTTGACGCACCGAAAATCGAGTTTTTTCGCTAAAATGCGATTTTGGCCAAAACGGTAACTTTGCCATTTCTTAACGAATTTTGATGCCGTTTCGGCTATAGACTCACGTGCAACATCTGAGCACTTCTACCGTAGGAAATCGTCGATTTCGCTCAAACAAAGATTTGACGCTTAACCGAAAATCGAGTTTTTTCGCTAAAATGCGATTTTGGCCAAAACGGTAACTTTGTCATTTCTTAACGAATTTTGATGCCGTTTCGGCTATAGACTCACGTGCAACATCTGAGCACTTCTACCGTAGGAAATCGTCGATTTCGCTCAAATAAAGATTTGACGCTTAACCGAAAATCGAGTTTTTTCGCTAAAATGCGATTTTGGCCAAAACGGTAACTTTGTCATTTCTCAACGAATTTTGATGCCGTTTCGGCTATAGACTCACGTGCAACATCTGAGCACTTCTACCGTAGGAAATCGTCGATTTCGCTCAAACAAAGATTTGACGCACCGAAAATCGAGTTTTTTCGCTAAAATGCGATTTTGGCCAAAACGGTAACTTTGTCATTTCTTAACAAATTTTGATGCCGTTTCGGCTATAGACTCACGTGCAACATCTGAGCACTTCTACCGTAGGAAATCGTCGATTTCGCTCAAACAAAGATTTGACGCTTAACCGAAAATCGAGTTTTTTCGCTAAAATGCGATTTTGGCCAAAACGGTAACTTTGTCATTTCTTAACGAATTTTGATGCCGTTTCGGCTATAGACTCACGTGCAACATCTGAGCACTTCTACCGTAGGAAATCGTCGATTTCGCTCAAACAAAGATTTGACGCACCGAAAATCGAGTTTTTTCGCTAAAATGCGATTTTGGCCAAAACGGTAACTTTGTCATTTCTTAACGAATTTTGATGCCGTTTCGGCTATAGACTCACGTGCAACATCTGTGAGCACTTCTACCGTAGGAAATCGTCGATTTCGCTCAAACAAAGATTTGACGCTTAACCGAAAATCGAGTTTTTTCGCTAAAATGCGATTTTGACCAAAACGGTAACTTTGTCATTTCTTAACGAATTTTGATGCCGTTTCGGCTATAGACTCACGTGCAACATCTGAGCACTTCTACCGTAGGAAATCGTCGATTTCGCTCAAACAAAGATTTGACGCTTAACCGAAAATCGAGTTTTTTCGCTAAAATGCGATTTTGGCCAAAACGGTAACTTTGTCATTTCTTAACGAATTTTGATGCCGTTTCGGCTATAGACTCACGTGCAACATCTGAGCACTTCTACCGTAGGAAATCGTCGATTTCGCTCAAATAAAGATTTGACGCTTAACCGAAAATCGAGTTTTTTCGCTAAAATGCGATTTTGGCCAAAACGGTAACTTTGTCATTTCTCAACGAATTTTGATGCCGTTTCGGCTATAGACTCACGTGCAACATCTGAGCACTTCTACCGTAGGAAATCGTCGATTTCGCTCAAACAAAGATTTGACGCTTAACCGAAAATCGAGTTTTTTCGCTAAAATGCGATTTTGGCCAAAACGGTAACTTTGTCATTTCTTAACGAATTTTGATGCCGTTTCGGCTATAGACTCACGTGCAACATCTGAGCACTTCTACCGTAGGAAATCGTCGATTTCGCTCAAATAAAGATTTGACGCTTAACCGAAAATCGAGTTTTTTCGCTAAAATGCGATTTTGGCCAAAACGGTAACTTTGTCATTTCTCAACGAATTTTGATGCCGTTTCGGCTATAGACTCACGTGCAACATCTGAGCACTTCTACCGTAGGAAATCGTCGATTTCGCTCAAACAAAGATTTGACGCTTAACCGAAAATCGAGTTTTTTCGCTAAAATGCGATTTTGGCCAAAACGGTAACTTTGTCATTTCTTAACGAATTTTGATGCCGTTTCGGCTATAGACTCACGTGCAACATCTGAGCACTTCTACCGTAGGAAATCGTCGATTTCGCTCAAACAAAGATTTGACGCTTAACCGAAAATCGAGTTTTTTCGCTAAAATGCGATTTTGGCCAAAACGGTAACTTTGTCATTTCTTAACGAATTTTGATGCCGTTTCGGCTATAGACTCACGTGCAACATCTGAGCACTTCTACCGTAGGAAATCGTCGATTTCGCTCAAACAAAGATTTGACGCTTAACCGAAAATCGAGTTTTTTCGCTAAAATGCGATTTTGGCCAAAACGGTAACTTTGTCATTTCTTAACGAATTTTGATGCCGTTTCGGCTATAGACTCACGTGCAACATCTGAGCACTTGTACCGTAGGAAATCGTCGATTTCGCTCAAATAAAGATTTGACGCTTAACCGAAAATCGAGTTTTTTCGCTAAAATGCGATTTTGGCCAAAACGGTAACTTTGTCATTTCTCAACGAATTTTGATGCCGTTTCGGCTATAGACTCACGTGCAACATCTGAGCACTTCTACCGTAGGAAATCGTCGATTTCGCTCAAACAAAGATTTGACGCTTAACCGAAAATCGAGTTTTTTCGCTAAAATGCGATTTTGGCCAAAACGGTAACTTTGTCATTTCTTAACGAATTTTGATGCCGTTTCGGCTATAGACTCACGTGCAACATCTGAGCACTTCTACCGTAGGAAATCGTCGATTTCGCTCAAACAAAGATTTGACGCACCGAAAATCGAGTTTTTTCGCTAAAATGCGATTTTGGCCAAAACGGTAACTTTGTCATTTCTTAACGAATTTTGATGCCGTTTCGGCTATAGACTCACGTGCAACATCTGAGCACTTCTACCGTAGGAAATCGTCGATTTCGCTCAAACAAAGATTTGACGCTTAACCGAAAATCGAGTTTTTTCGCTAAAATGCGATTTTGGCCAAAACGGTAACTTTGTCATTTCTTAACGAATTTTGATGCCGTTTCGGCTATAGACTCACGTGCAACATCTGAGCACTTCTACCGTAGGAAATCGTCGATTTCGCTCAAACAAAGATTTGACGCACCGAAAATCGAGTTTTTTCGCTAAAATGCGATTTTGGCCAAAACGGTAACTTTGTCATTTCTTAACGAATTTTGATGCCGTTTCGGCTATAGACTCACGTGCAACATCTGAGCACTTCTACCGTAGGAAATCGTCGATTTCGCTCAAACAAAGATTTGACGCTTAACCGAAAATCGAGTTTTTTCGCTAAAATGCGATTTTGACCAAAACGGTAACTTTGTCATTTCTTAACGAATTTTGATGCCGTTTCGGCTATAGACTCACGTGCAACATCTGAGCACTTCTACCGTAGGAAATCGTCGATTTCGCTCAAACAAAGATTTGACGCTCAACCGAAAATCGAGTTTTTTCGCTAAAATGCGATTTTGGACAAAACGGTAAGTTTGTCATTTCTTAACGAATTTTGATGCCGTTTCGGCTATAGACTCACGTGCAACATCTGAGCACTTCTACCGTAGGAAATCGTCGATTTCGCTCAAATAAAGATTTGACGCTTAACCGAAAATCGAGTTTTTTCGCTAAAATGCGATTTTGGCCAAAACGGTAACTTTGTCATTTCTCAACGAATTTTGATGCCGTTTCGGCTATAGACTCACGTGCAACATCTGAGCACTTCTACCGTAGGAAATCGTCGATTTCGCTCAAACAAAGATTTGACGCACCGAAAATCGAGTTTTTTCGCTAAAATGCGATTTTGGCCAAAACGGTAACTTTGTCATTTCTTAACGAATTTTGATGCCGTTTCGGCTATAGACTCACGTGCAACATCTGAGCACTTCTACCGTAGGAAATCGTCGATTTCGCTCAAACAAAGATTTGACGCTTAACCGAAAATCGAGTTTTTTCGCTAAAATGCGATTTTGGCCAAAACGGTAACTTTGTCATTTCTTAACGAATTTTGATGCCGTTTCGGCTATAGACTCACGTGCAACATCTGAGCACTTCTACCGTAGGAAATCGTCGATTTCGCTCAAACAAAGATTTGACGCACCGAAAATCGAGTTTTTTCGCTAAAATGCGATTTTGGCCAAAACGGTAACTTTGTCATTTCTTAACGAATTTTGATGCCGTTTCGGCTATAGACTCACGTGCAACATCTGAGCACTTCTACCGTAGGAAATCGTCGATTTCGCTCAAACAAAGATTTGACGCTTAACCGAAAATCGAGTTTTTTCGCTAAAATGCGATTTTGGCCAAAACGGTAACTTTGTCATTTCTTAACGAATTTTGATGCCGTTTCGGCTATAGACTCACGTGCAACATCTGAGCACTTCTACCGTAGGAAATCGTCGATTTCGCTCAAACAAAGATTTGACGCTTAACCGAAAATCGAGTTTTTTCGCTAAAATGCGATTTTGGCCAAAACGGTAACTTTGTCATTTCTCAACGAATTTTGATGCCGTTTCGGCTATAGACTCACGTGCAACATCTGAGCACTTCTACCGTAGGAAATCGTCGATTTCGCTCAAACAAAGATTTGACGCACCGAAAATCGAGTTTTTTCGCTAAAATGCGATTTTGGCCAAAACGGTAACTTTGTCATTTCTTAACGAATTTTGATGCCGTTTCGGCTATAGACTCACGTGCAACATCTGAGCACTTCTACCGTAGGAAATCGTCGATTTCGCTCAAACAAAGATTTGACGCTTAACCGAAAATCGAGTTTTTTCGCTAAAATGCGATTTTGGCCAAAACGGTAACTTTGTCATTTCTTAACGAATTTTGATGCCGTTTCGGCTATAGACTCACGTGCAACATCTGAGCACTTCTACCGTAGGAAATCGTCGATTTCGCTCAAATAAAGATTTGACGCTTAACCGAAAATCGAGTTTTTTCGCTAAAATGCGATTTTGGCCAAAACGGTAACTTTGTCATTTCTCAACGAATTTTGATGCCGTTTCGGCTATAGACTCACGTGCAACATCTGAGCACTTCTACCGTAGGAAATCGTCGATTTCGCTCAAACAAAGATTTGACGCTTAACCGAAAATCGAGTTTTTTCGCTAAAATGCGATTTTGGCCAAAACGGTAACTTTGTCATTTCTTAACGAATTTTGATGCCGTTTCGGCTATAGACTCACGTGCAACATCTGAGCACTTCTACCGTAGGAAATCGTCGATTTCGCTCAAACAAAGATTTGACGCTTAACCGAAAATCGAGTTTTTTCGCTAAAATGCGATTTTGGCCAAAACGGTAACTTTGTCATTTCTTAACGAATTTTGATGCCGTTTCGGCTATAGACTCACGTGCAACATCTGAGCACTTCTACCGTAGGAAATCGTCGATTTCGCTCAAACAAAGATTTGACGCTTAACCGAAAATCGAGTTTTTTCGCTAAAATGCGATTTTGGCCAAAACGGTAACTTTGTCATTTCTTAACGAATTTTGATGCCGTTTCGGCTATAGACTCACGTGCAACATCTGAGCACTTGTACCGTAGGAAATCGTCGATTTCGCTCAAATAAAGATTTGACGCTTAACCGAAAATCGAGTTTTTTCGCTAAAATGCGATTTTGGCCAAAACGGTAACTTTGTCATTTCTCAACGAATTTTGATGCCGTTTCGGCTATAGACTCACGTGCAACATCTGAGCACTTCTACCGTAGGAAATCGTCGATTTCGCTCAAACAAAGATTTGACGCTTAACCGAAAATCGAGTTTTTTCGCTAAAATGCGATTTTGGCCAAAACGGTAACTTTGTCATTTCTTAACGAATTTTGATGCCGTTTCGGCTATAGACTCACGTGCAACATCTGAGCACTTCTACCGTAGGAAATCGTCGATTTCGCTCAAACAAAGATTTGACGCACCGAAAATCGAGTTTTTTCGCTAAAATGCGATTTTGGCCAAAACGGTAACTTTGTCATTTCTTAACGAATTTTGATGCCGTTTCGGCTATAGACTCACGTGCAACATCTGAGCACTTCTACCGTAGGAAATCGTCGATTTCGCTCAAACAAAGATTTGACGCTTAACCGAAAATCGAGTTTTTTCGCTAAAATGCGATTTTGGCCAAAACGGTAACTTTGTCATTTCTTAACGAATTTTGATGCCGTTTCGGCTATAGACTCACGTGCAACATCTGAGCACTTCTACCGTAGGAAATCGTCGATTTCGCTCAAACAAAGATTTGACGCACCGAAAATCGAGTTTTTTCGCTAAAATGCGATTTTGGCCAAAACGGTAACTTTGTCATTTCTTAACGAATTTTGATGCCGTTTCGGCTATAGACTCACGTGCAACATCTGAGCACTTCTACCGTAGGAAATCGTCGATTTCGCTCAAACAAAGATTTGACGCTTAACCGAAAATCGAGTTTTTTCGCTAAAATGCGATTTTGACCAAAACGGTAACTTTGTCATTTCTTAACGAATTTTGATGCCGTTTCGGCTATAGACTCACGTGCAACATCTGAGCACTTCTACCGTAGGAAATCGTCGATTTCGCTCAAACAAAGATTTGACGCTCAACCGAAAATCGAGTTTTTTCGCTAAAATGCGATTTTGGACAAAACGGTAAGTTTGTCATTTCTTAACGAATTTTGATGCCGTTTCGGCTATAGACTCACGTGCAACATCTGAGCACTTCTACCGTAGGAAATCGTCGATTTCGCTCAAATAAAGATTTGACGCTTAACCGAAAATCGAGTTTTTCGCTAAAATGCGATTTTGGCCAAAACGGTAACTTTGTCATTTCTCAACGAATTTTGATGCCGTTTCGGCTATAGACTCACGTGCAACATCTGAGCACTTCTACCGTAGGAAATCGTCGATTTCGCTCAAACAAAGATTTGACGCACCGAAAATCGAGTTTTTTCGCTAAAATGCGATTTTGGCCAAAACGGTAACTTTGTCATTTCTTAACGAATTTTGATGCCGTTTCGGCTATAGACTCACGTGCAACATCTGAGCACTTCTACCGTAGGAAATCGTCGATTTCGCTCAAACAAAGATTTGACGCTTAACCGAAAATCGAGTTTTTTCGCTAAAATGCGATTTTGGCCAAAACGGTAACTTTGTCATTTCTTAACGAATTTTGATGCCGTTTCGGCTATAGACTCACGTGCAACATCTGAGCACTTCTACCGTAGGAAATCGTCGATTTCGCTCAAACAAAGATTTGACGCACCGAACCGAAAATCGAGTTTTTTCGCTAAAATGCGATTTTGGCCAAAACGGTAACTTTGTCATTTCTTAACGAATTTTGATGCCGTTTCGGCTATAGACTCACGTGCAACATCTGAGCACTTCTACCGTAGGAAATCGTCGATTTCGCTCAAACAAAGATTTGACGCACCGAAAATCGAGTTTTTTCGCTAAAATGCGATTTTGGCCAAAACGGTAACTTTGTCATTTCTTAACGAATTTTGATGCCGTTTCGGCTATAGACTCACGTGCAACATCTGAGCACTTCTACCGTAGGAAATCGTCGATTTCGCTCAAACAAAGATTTGACGCTTAACCGAAAATCGAGTTTTTTCGCTAAAATGCGATTTTGACCAAAACGGTAACTTTGTCATTTCTTAACGAATTTTGATGCCGTTTCGGCTATAGACTCACGTGCAACATCTGAGCACTTCTACCGTAGGAAATCGTCGATTTCGCTCAAACAAAGATTTGACGCTTAACCGAAAATCGAGTTTTTTCGCTAAAATGCGATTTTGGCCAAAACGGTAACTTTGTCATTTCTTAACGAATTTTGATGCCGTTTCGGCTATAGACTCACGTGCAACATCTGAGCACTTCTACCGTAGGAAATCGTCGATTTCGCTCAAATAAAGATTTGACGCTTAACCGAAAATCGAGTTTTTTCGCTAAAATGCGATTTTGGCCAAAACGGTAACTTTGTCATTTCTCAACGAATTTTGATGCCGTTTCGGCTATAGACTCACGTGCAACATCTGAGCACTTCTACAGTAGGAAATCGTCGATTTCGCTCAAACAAAGATTTGACGCTTAACCGAAAATCGAGTTTTTTCGCTAAAATGCGATTTTGGCCAAAACGGTAACTTTGTCATTTCTTAACGAATTTTGATGCCGTTTCGGCTATAGACTCACGTGCAACATCTGAGCACTTCTACCGTAGGAAATCGTCGATTTCGCTCAAACAAAGATTTGACGCTACCGAAAATCGAGTTTTTTCGCTAAAATGCGATTTTGACCAAAACGGTAACTTTGTCATTTCTTAACGAATTTTGATGCCGTTTCGGCTATAGACTCACGTGCAACATCTGAGCACTTCTACCGTAGGAAATCGTCGATTTCGCTCAAACAAAGATTTGACGCTTAACCGAAAATCGAGTTTTTTCGCTAAAATGCGATTTTGGCCAAAACGGTAACTTTGTCATTTCTTAACGAATTTTGATGCCGTTTCGGCTATAGACTCACGTGCAACATCTGAGCACTTCTACCGTAGGAAATCGTCGATTTCGCTCAAACAAAGATTTGACGCACCGAAAATCGAGTTTTTTCGCTAAAATGCGATTTTGGCCAAAACGGTAACTTTGTCATTTCTTAACGAATTTTGATGCCGTTTCGGCTATAGACTCACGTGCAACATCTGAGCACTTCTACCGTAGGAAATCGTCGATTTCGCTCAAACAAAGATTTGACGCTTAACCGAAAATCGAGTTTTTTCGCTAAAATGCGATTTTGACCAAAACGGTAACTTTGTCATTTCTTAACGAATTTTGATGCCGTTTCGGCTATAGACTCACGTGCAACATCTGAGCACTTCTACCGTAGGAAATCGTCGATTTCGCTCAAACAAAGATTTGACGCTTAACCGAAAATCGAGTTTTTTCGCTAAAATGCGATTTTGGCCAAAACGGTAACTTTGTCATTTCTTAACGAATTTTGATGCCGTTTCGGCTATAGACTCACGTGCAACATCTGAGCACTTCTACCGTAGGAAATCGTCGATTTCGCTCAAATAAAGATTTGACGCTTAACCGAAAATCGAGTTTTTTCGCTAAAATGCGATTTTGGCCAAAACGGTAACTTTGTCATTTCTCAACGAATTTTGATGCCGTTTCGGCTATAGACTCACGTGCAACATCTGAGCACTTCTACAGTAGGAAATCGTCGATTTCGCTCAAACAAAGATTTGACGCTTAACCGAAAATCGAGTTTTTTCGCTAAAATGCGATTTTGGCCAAAACGGTAACTTTGTCATTTCTTAACGAATTTTGATGCCGTTTCGGCTATAGACTCACGTGCAACATCTGAGCACTTCTACCGTAGGAAATCGTCGATTTCGCTCAAACAAAGATTTGACGCACCGAAAATCGAGTTTTTTCGCTAAAATGCGATTTTGGCCAAAACGGTAACTTTGTCATTTCTTAACGAATTTTGATGCCGTTTCGGCTATAGACTCACGTGCAACATCTGAGCACTTCTACCGTAGGAAATCGTCGATTTCGCTCAAACAAAGATTTGACGCTTAACCGAAAATCGAGTTTTTTCGCTAAAATGCGATTTTGGCCAAAACGGTAACTTTGTCATTTCTTAACGAATTTTGATGCCGTTTCGGCTATAGACTCACGTGCAACATCTGAGCACTTCTACCGTAGGAAATCGTCGATTTCGCTCAAACAAAGATTTGACGCTTAACCGAAAATCGAGTTTTTTCGCTAAAATGCGATTTTGACCAAAACGGTAACTTTGTCATTTCTTAACGAATTTTGATGCCGTTTCGGCTATAGACTCACGTGCAACATCTGAGCACTTCTACCGTAGGAAATCGTCGATTTCGCTCAAACAAAGATTTGACGCTTAACCGAAAATCGAGTTTTTTCGCTAAAATGCGATTTTGACCAAAACGGTAACTTTGTCATTTCTTAACGAATTTTGATGCCGTTTCGGCTATAGACTCACGTGCAACATCTGAGCACTTCTACCGTAGGAAATCGTCGATTTCGCTCAACCAAAGATTTGACGCTTAACCGAAAATCGAGTTTTTTCGCTAAAATGCGATTTTGGCCAAAACGGTAACTTTGTCATTTCTTAACGAATTTTGATGCCGTTTCGGCTATAGACTCACGTGCAACATCTGAGCACTTCTACCGTAGGAAATCGTCGATTTCGCTCAAATAAAGATTTGACGCTTAACCGAAAATCGAGTTTTTTCGCTAAAATGCGATTTTGGCCAAAACGGTAACTTTGTCATTTCTCAACGAATTTTGATGCCGTTTCGGCTATAGACTCACGTGCAACATCTGAGCACTTCTACCGTAGGAAATCGTCGATTTCGCTCAAACAAAGATTTGACGCTTAACCGAAAATCGAGTTTTTTCGCTAAAATGCGATTTTGGCCAAAACGGTAACTTTGTCATTTCTTAACGAATTTTGATGCCGTTTCGGCTATAGACTCACGTGCAACATCTGAGCACTTCTACCGTAGGAAATCGTCGATTTCGCTCAAACAAAGATTTGACGCACCGAAAATCGAGTTTTTTCGATAAAATGCGATTTTGGCCAAAACGGTAACTTTGTCTTTTCTTAACGAATTTTGATGCCGTTTCGGCTATAGACTCACGTGCAACTTCTGAGCACTTCTACCGTAGGAAATCGTCGATTTCGCTCAAACAAAGATTTGACGCTTAACCGAAAATCGAGTTTTTTTGCTAAAATGCGATTTTGGCCAAAACGGTAACTTTGTCATTGTTACGTGTGTATCAACACAGTAAACACCTAAACTTGTTAATTGTCACAAGCATATAATCTCAAAGTTCCACTATCATTAGGAGTTATTACGAATTGTTAAATAGGTTTTAAGACGGCGATAATTCTTAAGTGTTTTTGTATTTCGAAATTAATGTAGTTATTGTCTGTTTCTTTCTATCTTTTTCAGGTGTACATTACCACGACTTTATTTCGGTCATTTAGAGCATACAATGTTAATGTAGCCTGTGCGTGCGAGCGACATTCGCTGCCCGAAGCGATGGCCACTCGGGCGAGATAAGTGGGCGCCAAGTCCAGCGTACTGTTTATTTTAGCAAATACCTGCTGGCCTAGTCTGCAGGTCTTTGAACGACTGATGGACTTTTTTGTGTTTCTAAATTACCAACTTGGCCAGAAGTAGAATTGTTAGCGTGATGACTTTGCTAAATTGTATTGCATTTTGTGCTATATATTTGAGAACGATTCGGTTCTAATATGCCAGTTTTTGATTCGTGGTTATTGCAGTAACATGTTATGATTTGACAATAATATTGTAAGTAGATTTGTGTAATGCCGATATTAATGCTAATTCTTGTTTATGATAGTTATTAACGCTCATCTTTTACACTTAACCCAATATATACTAAAGAGATACATTTGTGTTGTTTGATTATTCCTAAGGACAGAATAGAATTTATAATTACCCGGATAGAACTCACTTAGCGACTTTAGGTTTTGTTACTTATTAAACGAATATAGGATACCACCAATAAGTTTCTCAACATAACTAAAAAGTCGCTACATTTAATTGGTGCCCTCGAGTCTTTGGTTGTTTTTGAAACACTAATTGGAATTCGGGTAAAATTGTGCAATTGAAGGTTGATAAATTTGGAAAGTTTTTGGATAAAAAGTGCGAAAATTTCGTGGTTTTTGTGTTTGTTGAAAATTGGTTGAATTTTGTTTCTGTTGAGTTTTGAATTGTGTTTTTGCAAAGTCATGGAAACGTCAAGTTCAATTTTGTCATCGCTAAATAAGTCTAGTGTGTCGAGCGATCATTTGCTAAGCGTTTCAATGCAGGAACAAAAAGTTCAAAGTTTGATTGCAGAATTCGAGCAAAGCAATCTCGTTGTTTGTTTAAAATGTTTTTGGACAGATTTTTGGAAATCATTGATAAGAACTAAAACGAAAGAAAAATTGGTCATATTGTTTCAAGTTTTTTGAGTTTTTGAAATAAAGCAGTGAATTTTGAGTAAAGATTGTTGTTTAAAAAATAATTTAGAATATTTTTGCGTTGTTGCAGTTTGGCAATTTGAGTTTCAGAATAAGATATGATAGAAACAAATACGGTTTTCATTGATTTCTTTTCTAATTGGGTCCAATGTTTGTCGGACCGTTTAAAATTGCAAAGCTATAAAGATAAAAATATTGACGATTGTGGATACATAGGTTTACAATCAGCGTCGCGACCTTGCGATAGCAATAAACGATTTGCGCTGTCTTTTTGTGCAATGATTATAAACCGATTTTCGAAATTGAAGTTGAAACGCCGATCGTGAGATCTGTCAAATCGTAAGTGTTTTCTGTTTGTGAGTTGTTTGTTTTGTCTTGTCGAAATTGTTTTTGTGTTCGTCAATGGTGTCGGGTCGTTGCCCTCCATATAAATTAAAAAAAAGGTTGAAAATACTTTCCCTTTCAAATAAAAAAATATAGCCGTAGGAAGGACTAGGGAAGTTCCTTTAGCGGCGAAGGAGGTCGACTTATCCCTCCTAAATTGTAGTGCGGCGGAAGGGTTGAAAGGATCCCCTTAGACGCGCACTATCTTTTTGCATATTTAAGTGGTAGGGCCGGTTTGCCTCACAAATGTGTATCTGGGGAGTGAAGAGTCCCCTTTCGTGCTAGTGTCGCGCAATTGACGCGTTCTTGAGTAAAAATGTGGTAGGGCCGGATAGCCTCACAAGTGATAAAATAAGAGATGTAATATTCCTCTTAGTGATAAAATAAGAGACGTAAAATTCCTCTTAGCGATTTAGCGTCGAAGATGATGACGAGAAATTCCATCTGACGACAATAGGACAGGGATTGTCCTCTCGAGACTTAAATGTCTGATACTCGTGGGCGAGTTTGAAAACGAGGCAAATTTAAGAGCGGTTGAAGCCCTCTAGATGTCTGACGAGACGTCGTTTTTTTTGAGAAGGGATGGTTTATGCCCCTTTAGAAATGAGGTCGTGGACAGGTGAAGGGTTAAGCCACCTGACGACTAGATAAAAAACGTGACAGCTGTAGATTTGTGAATTTTGTATAGTAGAGAAAATGCTCAAGCAGGTTCTTTTGCATCCTGAAAGTTTTGACCTAAGGCCTGATCAACCTTTTGTAAAAGCGTAGGGAGCAAGCGAAACCTGGGCAATATAAAAATATAAACTGTATAAATGTACGATAAATGTATCTTTGTTTCGGGCATGACGGGGTCGCTGACCCCGTGTGTCCATGATATAATCACTTGTTTTGTTTGGCAGTTTTCGTCTATGAAGAAGGTTTTGTTTTCAGAATAGGGGTGGTTTTAAATTTCAGCACAGCAGCCATTTATAAATGTGACGGTCGCCGATGCGTCAAGCTTTCATGCGTTAAAGATGAAAGCAAGAAAAATTCTAAGTGCGATGCTCGAATCTCACTTTCACTTGACTTGCGACAGCCTTATACAGGTCGCACGAGTTAAAGACTTTCTTTCAGACATTTTTGTCATCTTTAAGTCAATTGCCAGGAGGTGGACTGAAGTTCATCAACAAAAGGGAAGTACAATGCTACAATAGACAACGCCAATTGGTCAAATTCCAGTTGGGTGAAAACAATAAACGGTGTCATCAAGACAGCAAATATTGCATGTGAACAATTAAAATTCAACTATTTTTGATTCTAGAGAATGGTCAACATATAAATAAGCTTTACATGGTGATGTTGAAAGCTATCGATGTAAAATTATGAAGATAGAAATATTTGCTAGCGGTGTTGATTTTAAAGGGATAAGGGATAAATAAACATTTGCGCTAGGAATTTAATGTTTAAAGAACAGCTTGATAACTTGTAATTTTAATTGTGTTTTGTTTTTTTGTTTAAAAGAAGTTCTGCTTAATGTTTAATTTATTAAAATCTGTTGATATATTTCATTGGTAAAGGTAAAGAGTAACTTGTTTATGCAGAGTTATGTTAAAAATCATTGTGTTAATTCCACGATTAATATTTTCATGTTAAATGTTTTCTTAAATTTGCAAAAATTGTTTGTTTTTCAGAAGTATTCGTACACTTTGGAATGGTCCAGTGGACTACGCCGCGTCTAAACCACTGCAACCTGAACTAGTCGCTAAATTCACCAGGTTGCAGCCTTTATTCATTTGCGGATATACTCACTGAGTATATGAAAAACATCGGGACTTTGAGATTGCTTGGCAATAAACCCCCAAGGTTCGGTTGCAGTTGAAGTTGGCAGCTAGACAGCTCAACCCTCAACCCCCAACGAACACAAGCCGTGAACGAATTTAAACACCAGTCGAGTGTGCACTTCTACAGCAGCTGGTTCGAGACATTTTTGTCGCTTGAGGCCATCAGCGTTGGACGAACATAGCTTTGGCTCCCATTCGCTGAACAGGAGGCCATTCGTCATCCCAATTAAAGAAGTTGATCTCGTGTACAGTTGGAAACGCTGCAGGAATCTTTGGAAAAACCTACTCACGGTTTTCGCCAAATATGGAGCACCGGCTGCGACCATCGTCATGCTTTTTGTACGACTAAGATGCAACCAGACTTTTTCGTCCAAGAGACAATATCACATATTACGCAACATGTAATATGCATTTTCGGCAAAGGTTATTTTTTGGACGGCAATAGTGTTACGTGTGTATCAACACAGTAAACACCTAAACTTGTTAATTGTCACAAGCATATAATCTCAAAGTTCCACTATCATTAGGAGTTATTACGAATTGTTAAATAGGTTTTAAGACGGCGATAATTCTTAAGTGTTTTTGTATTTCGAAATTAATGTAGTTATTGTCTGTTTCTTTCTATCTTTTTCAGGTGTACATTACCACGACTTTATTTCGGTCATTTAGAGCATACAATGTTAATGTAGCCTGTGCGTGCGAGCGACATTCGCTGCCCGAAGCGA
This sequence comes from Ascidiella aspersa, assembly GCF_963924565.1. Taxonomy (NCBI): domain Eukaryota; kingdom Metazoa; phylum Chordata; class Ascidiacea; order Phlebobranchia; family Ascidiidae; genus Ascidiella; species Ascidiella aspersa. The sequence continues at coordinate 14,445,401 of NC_139454.1, read as the reverse complement.
TGGCCACTCGGGCGAGATAAGTGGGCGCCAAGTCCAGCGTACTGTTTATTTTAGCAAATACCTGCTGGCCTAGTCTGCAGGTCTTTGAACGACTGATGGACTTTTTTGTGTTTCTAAATTACCAACTTGGCCAGAAGTAGAATTGTTAGCGTGATGACTTTGCTAAATTGTATTGCATTTTGTGCTATATATTTGAGAACGATTCGGTTCTAATATGCCAGTTTTTGATTCGTGGTTATTGCAGTAACATGTTATGATTTGACAATAATATTGTAAGTAGATTTGTGTAATGCCGATATTAATGCTAATTCTTGTTTATGATAGTTATTAACGCTCATCTTTTACACTTAACCCAATATATACTAAAGAGATACATTTGTGTTGTTTGATTATTCCTAAGGACAGAATAGAATTTATAATTACCCGGATAGAACTCACTTAGCGACTTTAGGTTTTGTTACTTATTAAACGAATATAGGATACCACCAATAAGTTTCTCAACATAACTAAAAAGTCGCTACATTTAATTGGTGCCCTCGAGTCTTTGGTTGTTTTTGAAACACTAATTGGAATTCGGGTAAAATTGTGCAATTGAAGGTTGATAAATTTGGAAAGTTTTTGGATAAAAAGTGCGAAAATTTCGTGGTTTTTGTGTTTGTTGAAAATTGGTTGAATTTTGTTTCTGTTGAGTTTTGAATTGTGTTTTTGCAAAGTCATGGAAACGTCAAGTTCAATTTTGTCATCGCTAAATAAGTCTAGTGTGTCGAGCGATCATTTGCTAAGCGTTTCAATGCAGGAACAAAAAGTTCAAAGTTTGATTGCAGAATTCGAGCAAAGCAATCTCGTTGTTTGTTTAAAATGTTTTTGGACAGATTTTTGGAAATCATTGATAAGAACTAAAACGAAAGAAAAATTGGTCATATTGTTTCAAGTTTTTTGAGTTTTTGAAATAAAGCAGTGAATTTTGAGTAAAGATTGTTGTTTAAAAAATAATTTAGAATATTTTTGCGTTGTTGCAGTTTGGCAATTTGAGTTTCAGAATAAGATATGATAGAAACAAATACGGTTTTCATTGATTTCTTTTCTAATTGGGTCCAATGTTTGTCGGACCGTTTAAAATTGCAAAGCTATAAAGATAAAAATATTGACGATTGTGGATACATAGGTTTACAATCAGCGTCGCGACCTTGCGATAGCAATAAACGATTTGCGCTGTCTTTTTGTGCAATGATTATAAACCGATTTTCGAAATTGAAGTTGAAACGCCGATCGTGAGATCTGTCAAATCGTAAGTGTTTTCTGTTTGTGAGTTGTTTGTTTTGTCTTGTCGAAATTGTTTTTGTGTTCGTCAATGGTGTCGGGTCGTTGCCCTCCATATAAATTAAAAAAAAGGTTGAAAATACTTTCCCTTTCAAATAAAAAAATATAGCCGTAGGAAGGACTAGGGAAGTTCCTTTAGCGGCGAAGGAGGTCGACTTGTCCCTCCTAAATTGTAGTGCGGCGGAAGGGTTGAAAGGATCCCCTTAGACGCGCACTATCTTTTTGCATATTTAAGTGGTAGGGCCGGTTTGCCTCACAAATGTGTATCTGGGGAGTGAAGAGTCCCCTTTCGTGCTAGTGTCGCGCAATTGACGCGTTCTTGAGTAAAAATGTGGTAGGGCCGGATAGCCTCACAAGTGATAAAATAAGAGATGTAATATTCCTCTTAGTGATAAAATAAGAGACGTAAAATTCCTCTTAGCGATTTAGCGTCGAAGATGATGACGAGAAATTCCATCTGACGACAATAGGACAGGGATTGTCCTCTCGAGACTTAAATGTCTGATACTCGTGGGCGAGTTTGAAAACGAGGCAAATTTAAGAGCGGTTGAAGCCCTCTAGATGTCTGACGAGACGTCGTTTTTTTTGAGAAGGGATGGTTTATGCCCCTTTAGAAATGAGGTCGTGGACAGGTGAAGGGTTAAGCCACCTGACGACTAGATAAAAAACGTGACAGCTGTAGATTTGTGAATTTTGTATAGTAGAGAAAATGCTCAAGCAGGTTCTTTTGCATCCTGAAAGTTTTGACCTAAGGCCTGATCAACCTTTTGTAAAAGCGTAGGGAGCAAGCGAAACCTGGGCAATATAAAAATATAAACTGTATAAATGTACGATAAATGTATCTTTGTTTCGGGCATGACGGGGTCGCTGACCCCGTGTGTCCATGATATAATCACTTGTTTTGTTTGGCAGTTTTCGTCTATGAAGAAGGTTTTGTTTTCAGAATAGGGGTGGTTTTAAATTTCAGCACAGCAGCCATTTATAAATGTGACGGTCGCCGATGCGTCAAGCTTTCATGCGTTAAAGATGAAAGCAAGAAAAATTCTAAGTGCGATGCTCGAATCTCACTTTCACTTGACTTGCGACAGCCTTATACAGGTCGCACGAGTTAAAGACTTTCTTTCAGACATTTTTGTCATCTTTAAGTCAATTGCCAGGAGGTGGACTGAAGTTCATCAACAAAAGGGAAGTACAATGCTACAATAGACAACGCCAATTGGTCAAATTCCAGTTGGGTGAAAACAATAAACGGTGTCATCAAGACAGCAAATATTGCATGTGAACAATTAAAATTCAACTATTTTTGATTCTAGAGAATGGTCAACATATAAATAAGCTTTACATGGTGATGTTGAAAGCTATCGATGTAAAATTATGAAGATAGAAATATTTGCTAGCGGTGTTGATTTTAAAGGGATAAGGGATAAATAAACATTTGCGCTAGGAATTTAATGTTTAAAGAACAGCTTGATAACTTGTAATTTTAATTGTGTTTTGTTTTTTTGTTTAAAAGAAGTTCTGCTTAATGTTTAATTTATTAAAATCTGTTGATATATTTCATTGGTAAAGGTAAAGAGTAACTTGTTTATGCAGAGTTATGTTAAAAATCATTGTGTTAATTCCACGATTAATATTTTCATGTTAAATGTTTTCTTAAATTTGCAAAAATTGTTTGTTTTTCAGAAGTATTCGTACACTTTGGAATGGTCCAGTGGACTACGCCGCGTCTAAACCACTGCAACCTGAACTAGTCGCTAAATTCACCAGGTTGCAGCCTTTATTCATTTGCGGATATACTCACTGAGTATATGAAAAACATCGGGACTTTGAGATTGCTTGGCAATAAACCCCCAAGGTTCGGTTGCAGTTGAAGTTGGCAGCTAGACAGCTCAACCCTCAACCCCCAACGAACACAAGCCGTGAACGAATTTAAACACCAGTCGAGTGTGCACTTCTACAGCAGCTGGTTCGAGACATTTTTGTCGCTTGAGGCCATCAGCGTTGGACGAACATAGCTTTGGCTCCCATTCGCTGAACAGGAGGCCATTCGTCATCCCAATTAAAGAAGTTGATCTCGTGTACAGTTGGAAACGCTGCAGGAATCTTTGGAAAAACCTACTCACGGTTTTCGCCAAATATGGAGCACCGGCTGCGACCATCGTCATGCTTTTTGTACGACTAAGATGCAACCAGACTTTTTCGTCCAAGAGACAATATCACATATTACGCAACATGTAATATGCATTTTCGGCAAAGGTTATTTTTTGGACGGCAATAGTGTTACGTGTGTATCAACACAGTAAACACCTAAACTTGTTAATTGTCACAAGCATATAATCTCAAAGTTCCACTATCATTAGGAGTTATTACGAATTGTTAAATAGGTTTTAAGACGGCGATAATTCTTAAGTGTTTTTGTATTTCGAAATTAATGTAGTTATTGTCTGTTTCTTTCTATCTTTTTCAGGTGTACATTACCACGACTTTATTTCGGTCATTTAGAGCATACAATGTTAATGTAGCCTGTGCGTGCGAGCGACATTCGCTGCCCGAAGCGATGGCCACTCGGGCGAGATAAGTGGGCGCCAAGTCCAGCGTACTGTTTATTTTAGCAAATACCTGCTGGCCTAGTCTGCAGGTCTTTGAACGACTGATGGACTTTTTTGTGTTTCTAAATTACCAACTTGGCCAGAAGTAGAATTGTTAGCGTGATGACTTTGCTAAATTGTATTGCATTTTGTGCTATATATTTGAGAACGATTCGGTTCTAATATGCCAGTTTTTGATTCGTGGTTATTGCAGTAACATGTTATGATTTGACAATAATATTGTAAGTAGATTTGTGTAATGCCGATATTAATGCTAATTCTTGTTTATGATAGTTATTAACGCTCATCTTTTACACTTAACCCAATATATACTAAAGAGATACATTTGTGTTGTTTGATTATTCCTAAGGACAGAATAGAATTTATAATTACCCGGATAGAACTCACTTAGCGACTTTAGGTTTTGTTACTTATTAAACGAATATAGGATACCACCAATAAGTTTCTCAACATAACTAAAAAGTCGCTACAGTCATTTCTTAACGAATTTTGATGCCGTTTCGGCTATAGACTCACGTGCAACATCTGAGCACTTCTACCGTAGGAAATCGTCGATTTCGCTCAAACAAAGATTTGACGCACCGAAAATCGAGTTTTTTCGCTAAAATGCGATTTTGGCCAAAACGGTAACTTTGTCATTTCTTAACGAATTTTGATGCCGTTTCGGCTATAGACTCACGTGCAACATCTGAGCACTTCTACCGTAGGAAATCGTCGATTTCGCTCAAACAAAGATTTGACGCTTAACCGAAAATCGAGTTTTTTCGCTAAAATGCGATTTTGGCCAAAACGGTAACTTTGTCATTTCTTAACGAATTTTGATGCCGTTTCGGCTATAGACTCACGTGCAACATCTGAGCACTTCTACCGTAGGAAATCGTCGATTTCGCTCAAATAAAGATTTGACGCTTAACCGAAAATCGAGTTTTTTCGCTAAAATGCGATTTTGGCCAAAACGGTAACTTTGTCATTTCTCAACGAATTTTGATGCCGTTTCGGCTATAGACTCACGTGCAACATCTGAGCACTTCTACCGTAGGAAATCGTCGATTTCGCTCAAACAAAGATTTGACGCTTAACCGAAAATCGAGTTTTTTCGCTAAAATGCGATTTTGGCCAAAACGGTAACTTTGTCATTTCTTAACGAATTTTGATGCCGTTTCGGCTATAGACTCACGTGCAACATCTGAGCACTTCTACCGTAGGAAATCGTCGATTTCGCTCAAACAAAGATTTGACGCTTAACCGAAAATCGAGTTTTTTCGCTAAAATGCGATTTTGGCCAAAACGGTAACTTTGTCATTTCTTAACGAATTTTGATGCCGTTTCGGCTATAGACTCACGTGCAACATCTGAGCACTTCTACCGTAGGAAATCGTCGATTTCGCTCAAACAAAGATTTGACGCACCGAAAATCGAGTTTTTTCGCTAAAATGCGATTTTGGCCAAAACGGTAACTTTGTCATTTCTTAACGAATTTTGATGCTGTTTCGGCTATAGACTCACGTGCAACATCTGAGCACTTCTACCGTAGGAAATCGTCGATTTCGCTCAAACAAAGATTTGACGCTTAACCGAAAATCGAGTTTTTTCGCTAAAATGCGATTTTGACCAAAACGGTAACTTTGTCATTTCTTAACGAATTTTGATGCCGTTTCGGCTATAGACTCACGTGCAACATCTGAGCACTTCTACCGTAGGAAATCGTCGATTTCGCTCAAACAAAGATTTGACGCTTAACCGAAAATCGAGTTTTTTCGCTAAAATGCGATTTTGGCCAAAACGGTAACTTTGTCATTTCTTAACGAATTTTGATGCCGTTTCGGCTATAGACTCACGTGCAACATCTGAGCACTTCTACCGTAGGAAATCGTCGATTTCGCTCAAATAAAGATTTGACGCTTAACCGAAAATCGAGTTTTTTCGCTAAAATGCGATTTTGGCCAAAACGGTAACTTTGTCATTTCTCAACGAATTTTGATGCCGTTTCGGCTATAGACTCACGTGCAACATCTGAGCACTTCTACCGTAGGAAATCGTCGATTTCGCTCAAACAAAGATTTGACGCTTAACCGAAAATCGAGTTTTTTCGCTAAAATGCGATTTTGGCCAAAACGGTAACTTTGTCATTTCTTAACGAATTTTGATGCCGTTTCGGCTATAGACTCACGTGCAACATCTGAGCACTTCTACCGTAGGAAATCGTCGATTTCGCTCAAACAAAGATTTGACCCACCGAAAATCGAGTTTTTTCGCTAAAGTGCGATTTTGGCCAAAACGGTAACTTTGTCATTTCTTAACGAATTTTGATGCCGTTTCGGCTATAGACTCACGTGCAACATCTGAGCACTTCTACCGTAGGAAATCGTCGATTTCGCTCAAACAAAGATTTGACGCTTAACCGAAAATCGAGTTTTTTCGCTAAAATGCGATTTTGGCCAAAACGGTAACTTTGTCATTTCTTAACGAATTTTGATGCAGTTTCGGCTATAGACTCACGTGCAACATCTGAGCACTTCTACTGTAGGAAATCGTCGATTTCGCTCAAACAAAGATTTGACGCACCGAAAATCGAGTTTTTTCGCTAAAATGCGATTTTGGCCAAAACGGTAACTTTGTCATTTCTTAACGAATTTTGATGCCGTTTCGGCTATAGACTCACGTGCAACATCTGAGCACTTCTACCGTAGGAAATCGTCGATTTCGCTCAAACAAAGATTTGACGCTTAACCGAAAATCGAGTTTTTTCGCTAAAATGCGATTTTGGCCAAAACGGTAACTTTGTCATTTCTTAACGAATTTTGATGCCGTTTCGGCTATAGACTCACGTGCAACATCTGAGCACTTCTACCGTAGGAAATCGTCGATTTCGCTCAAACAAAGATTTGACGCTTAACCGAAAATCGAGTTTTTTCGCTAAAATGCGATTTTGGCCAAAACGGTAACTTTGTCATTTCTCAACGAATTTTGATGCCGTTTCGGCTATAGACTCACGTGCAACATCTGAGCACTTCTACCGTAGGAAATCGTCGATTTCGCTCAAACAAAGATTTGACGCTTAACCGAAAATCGAGTTTTTTCGCTAAAATGCGATTTTGGCCAAAACGGTAACTTTGTCATTTCTTAACGAATTTTGATGCCGTTTCGGCTATAGACTCACGTGCAACATCTGAGCACTTCTACCGTAGGAAATCGTCGATTTCGCTCAAACAAAGATTTGACGCTTAACCGAAAATCGAGTTTTTTCGCTAAAATGCGATTTTGGCCAAAACGGTAACTTTGTCATTTCTTAACGAATTTTGATGCCGTTTCGGCTATAGACTCACGTGCAACATCTGAGCACTTCTACCGTAGGAAATCGTCGATTTCGCTCAAACAAAGATTTGACGCACCGAAAATCGAGTTTTTTCGCTAAAATGCGATTTTGGCCAAAACGGTAACTTTGTCATTTCTTAACGAATTTTGATGCCGTTTCGGCTATAGACTCACGTGCAACATCTGAGCACTTCTACCGTAGGAAATCGTCGATTTCGCTCAAACAAAGATTTGACGCTTAACCGAAAATCGAGTTTTTTCGCTAAAATGCGATTTTGACCAAAACGGTAACTTTGTCATTTCTTAACGAATTTTGATGCCGTTTCGGCTATAGACTCACGTGCAACATCTGAGCACTTCTACCGTAGGAAATCGTCGATTTCGCTCAAACAAAGATTTGACGCTTAACCGAAAATCGAGTTTTTTCGCTAAAATGCGATTTTGGCCAAAACGGTAACTTTGTCATTTCTTAACGAATTTTGATGCCGTTTCGGCTATAGACTCACGTGCAACATCTGAGCACTTCTACCGTAGGAAATCGTCGATTTCGCTCAAATAAAGATTTGACGCTTAACCGAAAATCGAGTTTTTTCGCTAAAATGCGATTTTGGCCAAAACGGTAACTTTGTCATTTCTCAACGAATTTTGATGCCGTTTCGGCTATAGACTCACGTGCAACATCTGAGCACTTCTACCGTAGGAAATCGTCGATTTCGCTCAAACAAAGATTTGACGCTTAACCGAAAATCGAGTTTTTT